>NC_134838.1:81300358-81322858 GCF_965363235.1 Mytilus galloprovincialis | reverse complement strand
GTCTGTAAATTTCAGTAAAAGCCTACAATAAAATGTCCGCTCCGAGATTGAAATACTAATCTGTGTTACAAACAGGTGCTGAAAAATGTACATTATCAGAAAATAATCAATAAATGTGTTTTAAAGTTACACCGGATCAAATAAATCCAAATCATGCACTGCTTGTGATCTGTCATCAAAATGTCAATTTCCTACAATGACAAAAGAAATTACATTGTGTGCATTCCGTCTCTATACATGTTGCCTGTTCAAAGTCCCCACCTAAAAAGGAATAAAAAGACTATCTTTTCGTTATTATAAACCCGTGTCACGTGATGTGGCGCGCGCGCTGTACCTAAAATAAAAGAAAAACTTTCCAAACTAAACATGAAACTTCTCCGGTAACAATAATATAGACCCCATACAGAAACAAACAAACAAACAAACAAACAAACAAACAAACACTCCCCCCCCCAATTCAATTAATTTTAAAGGGGGAAAGACCCCCTACAATTGCTTTTTTAAAGCAATTGATTTATATTTATTATTATTTTTTTTTTTTTTTTCTTCCGCCAAATTTTGTTCTTGCGCAAAATGTTTGTTTCGCAATATGTCGCTTAGATATTTCCCATATGGTATCGTATAGTTTATGCGCTTTTAAATTTCACCCTGCTAAGCCGATCCATTTTCTATGTAAGAGTTATCTCCCTTTTCACTGTTTATCCTCTGTGTGCATCTCCTTCGTAACAAAAAAAGATAGCGACAAAATTCTTTTTACAAATTGTTCGTTACATCCTCAGGAATTTTTGGCTAATTTGGATCGAAGCGATTCGATGAAATTTTATAGGAGTTATCTACCTTTACAAAATAAATTTGTCGGTATGTTCATTTAACTCATAAACAGTTAACCGTATAACCCTGGAATGTTTTTATTTGAGTCCCCTAGGTCCTAACTTAGAAAATGAGGTCAAGGTCAAAGGTCAAGGTCAAGTTCTCAATTGTGACTTTTGCTTGTTTTTGCATTTTCTCCGACACTTTGAAAGATACATACTAAAGAACAAGTGCAAAATGTCAGCTTCATTGTAATGAAAATATGCTACATTTAGTCTTATACAATTTAATGTCATCTTATAGGAGTTGTTGCCCCTCAAATGTCTTGATATGAGGTTATTTGATTATGACTTCAACTAAGTTCATTATAAAGGCATTTGACCTTGTACAAAAGATTAGGTGACAAATGACCTTGAAAAATGACTACCGGAAGTGACCTTGAGAAAACCGGAAGTAGCCTTTTTTGCAATTTTTTCATCTCAAAGTACCCAGAATCAATATATTTTGTCATATAGATACATACACTGATTACTGGAGACGAAACATGACTTCCAACAAACCGGAAGTGGCCAATTATTTCCCCTTCTACATACAATAGTATATAGAAACTATATATTTTTGGAATCAGTGTGAAATAATCTATCATATGTGACCGGAAGTGACATTTATTTCACCGGAAGTAGCATATTATCTCCCTTTTATCACTCAAAATATATTTAAACCATTATTTATCTCATCAGTATGAAGAAACTATCTTCTTATCAAAATTTCTTTGGTGTGGAAAGACTTTCAATTGTTCTCTGAACAATTGGTTTTTAATTATTATTATTATTATTATTATTATTTTTTTCTTCCGCCAAATTTTGTTCTTGCGCAAAATGTTTGTTTCGCAATATGTCGCTTAGATATTTCCCATATGGTATCGTATAGTTTATGCGCTTTTAAATTTCACCCTGCTAAGCCGATCCATTTTCTATGTAAGAGTTATCTCCCTTTTCACTGTTTAACCTCTGTGTGCATCTCCTTCGTAACAAAAAAAGATAGCGACAAAATTCTTTTTACAAATTGTTCGTTACATCCTCAGGAATTTTTGTCTCATTTGGATGGAAGCGATTCGATGACATTTTATAGGAGTTATCTACCTTTACAAAATAAATTTGTCGGTATGTTCATTTAACTCATAAACAGTTAATCGTATAACCCTGGAATGTTTTTATTTGAGTCCCCTAAGTCCTAACTTAGAAAATGAGGTCAAGGTCAAAGGTCAAGGTCAAGTTCTCATTTGTGACTTTTGCTTCTTTTTGTATTTTCTCCAACACTTTGAAAGATACATACTAAAGAACAAGTGCAAAATGTCAGCCTTATTGTAATGAAGATATGCTACATTTAGTCTTATACAATTTAATGGCATCTTATAGGAGTTGTTGCCCCTGAAATGTCTTGATATGAGGTTATTTGATTATGACTTCAACTAAGTTCATTATAAAGGCATTTGACCTTGTACAAAAGATAAGGTGACAAATGACCTTGAAAAATGACTACCGGAAGTGACCTTGAGAAAACCGGAAGTAGCCTTTTTTGCAATTTTTTCATCTTAAAGTACCCAGAATCAATATATTTTGTCATATAGATACAAACACTGATTACTGGAGACGAAACATGACTTCCAACAAACCGGAAGTGGCCAATTATTTCCCCTTCTACATACAATAGTATATAGAAACTATATATTTTTGGAATCAGTGTGAAATAATCTATCATATGTGACCGGAAGTGACATTTATTTCACCGGAAGTAGCATATTATCTCCCTTTTATCACTCAAAAATATAATTAAACCATTATTTATCTCATCAGTATAAAGAAACTATCTTCTTATCAAAATTTCTTTGGTGTGGAAAGACTTTCAATTGTTCTCTGAACAATTGGTTTTTAATTATTATTATTATTTTTTTCTTCCGCCAAATTTTGTTCTTGCGATAAATGTTTGTTTCGCAATATGTCGCTTAGATATTTCTCATATGGTATCGTATAGTTTATGCGCTTTTAAATTTCACCCTGCTAAGGCGAACCATTTTCTTTGTAAGAGTTATCTCCCTATTCACTGTTTATCATCTGTGTGCATCTCCTTCGTAACAAAAAAAGATAGCGACAAAATTCCTTTTACAAATTGCTCGTTACATCCTCATTAATTTTTGGCTAATTTGGATCGAGGCGATTCGATGAAATTTTATAGGAGTTATCTACCTTTACAAAATAAATTTGTCGATATGTTTTTTAACTCATAAACACTTAACCGTATAACCCTGCAATGTTTTTATTTGAGACCCCTAGGTCCTTACTTAGAAAATGAGGTCAAGGTCAAAGGTCAAGGTCAAGTTCTCAATTGTGACTTTTGCTTGTTTTTGCATTTTCTTCGACACTTTGAAAGATAAATATAAAAGAACAAATGCAAAATGTCTGCTATATTGTTATGAAGATATGCTACATTTAGTCTTATACAATTCAATGGCATCTTTTAGGAGTTGGTGCCCCTGAAATGTCTTGATATGAGGTTATTTGATTATAACTTTAACTAAGTTCATTATAAAGGCATTTGACCTGGTACAAAAGGTTACGTGACAAATGACCTTGAAAAATGACTACCGGAAGTGACCTTGAGAAAACCGGAAGTAGCCTTTTTTGCAATATTTTCATATAAAAGTACTCAGATTCAATATATTTTGTCGTATAGATACATAAACTGATTACTGAAGACTAAAAATGACTTCCAACAAACCGGAAGTGGCCAATTATCTCTCATTCTACATACAAAAGTATATAAAAACTATATATTTTTGGAATCAGTGTGAAAGAAGCTATCATATGAATACGGAAGTGACATTAATTTCACCGGAAGCATTATATTATCTCCCTTATATCACTCAAAAATATAATTTAACCATTATTTATCGAATCAGTATGAAGAAACTATCTTCTTATGAAAGTTTCTTTTATGTGGAAAGACTTTCAATTGTTCTCTGAACAATTGGTTTTTAATTAAGTCTTTCCACTTTTCCGTGGAAAGACTTATTGTATTTCTTCTGATTATTATTAAGTCTTTTCACTTTTTTGTGAAAAGACTTATTGTATTTGTTCTGATTATTATTATTAAGTCTTTCCACTTTTCTGTGGAAAGACTTATTGGTTTTCTTCTGATTATTATTTTTTTTTTCCGCCAAATTTTGTTCTTGCGATAAATGTTTGTTTCGCAATATGTCGCTTAGATATTTCTCATATGGTATCGTATAGTTTATGCGCTTTTAAATTTCACCCTGCTAAGGCGAACCATTTTCTTTGTAAGAGTTATCTCCCTATTCACTGTTTATCATCTGTGTGCATCTCCTTCGTTACAAAAAAAGATAGCGACAAAATTCCTTTTACAAATTGTTTGTTACATCCTCAAGAATTTTTGGCTAATTTGGTTCGAAGCGATTCAATGAAATTTTATAGGAGTTATCTACCTTTACAAAATAAATTTGTCGGTATGTTTTTTTAACTCATAAACAGTTAACCGTATAACCCTGGAATAATTTTATTTGAGGTCCCTAGGTCCTAACTTAGAAAATGAGGTTAAGGTCAAAGGTCAAGGTCAAGTTCTCAAATGTGACTTTTGCTTGTATTTGCATTTTCTCCAACACTTTGAAAGATACACAGAAAAGAACAAGTGCAAAATGTCTGCTTTATTGTAATGAAGATATGCTACATTTAGTCTTATACAATTTAATGGCATCTTCTAGGAGTTAGTGCCCCTGAAATGGCTTGATATGAGGTTATTTGATTTTAACTTCAACTAAGTTCATTATAAAGGCATTTGACCTTGTACAAAAGGTTAGGTGACAAATGACCTTGAAAAATGACTACCGGAAGTGACCTTGAGAAAACCGGAAGTAGCTATTTTTGCAACTTTTTTTCATATAAAAGTAATCAGAATCCATATATTTTGTCATATAGATACATAAACTGATTACTGAAGACTAAAAATGACTTCCAACAAACCGGAAGTGGCCAATTATCTCCCATTCTACATACAAAGTATATAGAAACTATATATTTTTGGAATCAGTGTGAAAGAAGCTATCATATGAGATAGGAAGTGACATTCATTTCACCGGAAGTAGCATATTATCTCCCTTACATCACACAAAAATATAATTAAACCATTATTTATTGCATTAGAATGAACAAACTATCTTCTTATCAAAATTTCTTTACTGTGGAAAGACTTTCAATTGTTCTCTGAACAATTGGTTTTTAATTATTATTATTTTTTTTTTTTTTTCTTCCGCCAAATTTTGTTCTTGCGCAAAATGTTTGTTTCGCAATATGTCGCTTAGATATTTCTCATATGGTATCGTATAGTTTATGCGCTTTTAAATTTCACCCTGCTAAGCCGATCCATTTTCTATGTAAGAGTTATCTCCCTTTTCACTGTTTACCCTCTGTGTGCATCTTCTTCGTAACAAAAAAAGATAGCGACAAAATTCTTTTTACAAACTGTTCGTTACATCCTCAGGAATTTTTGGCTAATTTGGATCGAAGCGATTCTATGAAATTTTATAGGAGTTATCTACCTTTACGGAAAAAATTTGTCGGTATGTTTTTTTAACTCATAAACCGTTAATCATATAACCCTGGAATGTTTTTATTTGAGTCCCATGGGTCCTAAATTAGAAAATTAGGTCAAGGTCAAAGGTCAAGGTCAAGTTCTCAATTGTGACTTTTGCTTGTTTTTGCATTTTCTCTGACACTTTGAAAGATACATACTAAAGATCAAGTGCAAAATGTCAGCTTTATTGTAATGAAGATATGCTACATTTAGTCTTATACTATTTAATGGCATCTTATAGGAGTATTGCCCCTCAAATGTCTTGATATGAGGTTATTTGATTATGACTTCAACTAAGTTCATTATAAAGGCATTTGACCTTGTACAAAAGATTAGGTGACAAATGACCTTGAAAAATGATTACCGGAAGTGACCTTGAGAAAACCGGAAGTAGCCTTTTTTGCAATTTTTTCATCTCAAAGTACCCAGAATCAATATATTTTGTCATATAGATACATACACTGATTACTGGAGACGAAACATGACTTCCAACAAACCGGAAGTGGCCAATTATTTCCCCTTCTACATACAATAGTATATAGAAACTATATATTTTTGGAATCAGTGTGAAATAAGCTATCATATGAGACCGGAAGTGACATTTATTTCACCGGAAGTAGCATATTATCTCCATTTATCACTCAAAAACATAATTCATCTCAAAGTACCCAGAATTAATACATTTTGTCATATATATACATACACTGATTGCTGGAGACGAAACATGACTTCCAACAAACCGGAAGTGGCCAATTATTTCCCCTCCTACATGCAATAGTATATAGAAACTATATATTTTTGGAATCAGTGTGAAGTAAGCTATCATATGAGACCGGAAGTGACATTCATTTCACCGGAAGTAGGATATTATCTCCCTTTTATCACTCAAAAACATAATTAAACCATTATTTATCTCATCAGAATGAAGAAACTATCTTCTTATCAAAATTTCTTTGGTGTGGAAAGACTTTCAATTGTTCTCTGAACAATTGGTTTTTAATTATTATTTTTTTTATTTTTTTCTTCCGCCAAATTTTGTTCTTGCGCAAAATGTTTGTTTCGCAATATTGCGCTTAGATATTTCTCATATAGTATCGTATAGTTTATGCGCTTTTAAATTTCACCCTGCTAAGCGGAACCATTATCTATGTAAGAGTTATCTCCCTTTTCACTGTTTACCCTCTGTGTGCATCTCCTTCGTAACAAAACAAGATAGCGACAAAATTCTTTTTACAAATTGTTCGTTTCATCCTCAGTAATTTTTGGCGTATTTGGATCGAAGCGATTCGATGAAATTTTATTGGAGTTATCTACCTTTACAAAATAAATTTGTCCGTATGTTTGTTTAACTCATAAACAGTTAACCGTATAACCCTGGAATGTTTTTGTTTGAGTCCCCTGGGTCCTAACTTAGAAAATTAGGTCAAGGTCAAAGGTCAAGGTCATATTTTAGATTTTTATAAGTTTTTCATTTCCCTATAATTCTTGAACGGTTATAGATACAAAAAAATTAAGCAATGAAAAATGCTTGGTACTTTAAGCGGCAACTTTTTTACATTATGACTATATTGATTTTATCATCATATAAGGGACATAACTCCCATCGATGGTTTTTAAAAAGCCATTTTTAGGCAAAACTCTTAAACAAAAGGTCCTTGACCCAAAGGGTCTTTTGCAATGACCTTGTGGAGCAATGACCTTGACGAAGGTCACAAGGTCAACGGTCAAGGTCATCAAATTATGTGGTTTTGGCACTATTTAAACAGTTTTATGAGTGTTTGAATTTCAACCAACCAACCAACCAACCAACCAACCAACCAACCAATCAATCAATCAATCAATCAATCAATGTTTCCGTTTCATGTGTTTGATACGGGATTCAAGGTTTCTTTTTTTCCGCTTGTTTTAATTGAGCCTATCAAACGTGTTTAACCAACATGTTTAACCAACGTGTTTAACCAACGTGTTTAACCAACCAACCAACCAACCAACCAACCAACCAACCAACCAATCAATCAATCAATCAATGCATGTTTCCGTTTCATGTGTTAAATACGGGATCCAAGATGTTTTTTTCCCTCGTTTAAATTGAGCCTATCTAACGTGTTTAACCAGCCAACGTGTTTAACCAACATGTTTAACCAACGTGTTTAACCAACCAACCAACCAACCAACCAACCAACCAACCAATCAACCAATCAATGCATGTTTCCGTTTCATTTGTTAAATACGGGATCCAAGATGGTTTTTTTTTCGCTTGTTTAAATTGAGCCCATCTAACGTGTTTAACCAGCCAACGTGTTTAACCAACGTGTTTAACCAACGTGTTTAACCAACATGTTTAACCAACCAACCAACCAACCAACCAATGAACCAACCAACCAATCAACCAATCAACCAACCAACCAATAAATCAATGCATGTTTCCGTTTCATGTGTTAAATACGGGATCCAAGATGTATTTTTTTCGCTTGTTTAAATTGAGCCTATCAAACGTGTTTAACCAGCCAACGTGTTTAACCAACATGTTTAACCAACATGTTTAACCAACCAACCAACCAACCAACCAACCAACCAACCAATCAACCAATCAATGCATGTTTCCGTTTCATGTGTTAAATACGGAATCCAAGATGTTTTTTTTCGCTTGTTTAAATTGAGCCTATCAAACGTGTTTAACCAGCCAACGTGTTTAACCAACATGTTTAACCAACGTGTTTAACCAACCAACCAATCAACCAATCAATGCATGTTTCCGTTTCATGTGTTAAATACGGGATCCAAGATGTTTTTTTTTGCTTGTTTAAATTGAGCCTTTCCAACGTGTTTAACCAGCCAACGTGTTCAACCAACATGTTTAACTAACGTGTTTAACCAACCAACCAACCAATCAATCACTTAATGTATGTTTCCGTGTCATGCGTTTAATACGGGATGCAAGGTCTCTTGAGGTTTTTTTCCCTTGTTCTAAGTGACCCTATCAAACGTGTTTAATCAACCAACCAACAAACCAACCAACCAACCAATCAATCAATCAACCAACTAATCAATCAATCAATATGTATGACTGTTTATTTATGACAGTATATTGAAGGAACAAACTCTCAATTATTCAAGAACATTTTTATTTTATTATTGTTCTTACGTCTCTTCTGAAAAAAAAATCCACATATTCTCTGAAACTACAAGTCCAATGGACCTGAAAATTTGCAGTCAGCAGGGCATACATGTATTGAAGGTTCATAAAAAAACTGTTTGCAGATATCTCTCAAGACTTTTCCTAGAAAAAAGAAATGGCAATGCCGTAAAAATCGCTTGCTAGGTCCGTAAATCTCAGTAAAAACTTACAATAAAATGTCCGCTCCGAGATTGAAATACTAATCTGTGTTACAAACAGGTGCTGAAAAATGTACATTATCAGAAAATAATCCTTAAATGTGTTTTAAAGTTACACCGGATCGATTAAATCCAAAACATGCACTGCTGGTGAACTGTGATCAAAATGTCAATTTCCTACAATGACAAAAGAAATTACATTGTGTACATTCCATCTCTATAGATGTTGTCTGTTCAAAGTCCCGACCTAAAAAGAAATAAAAAGACTAAGTTTTTCTTAATATAAACCCGCGTCACGTGATGTCTCCTCAATCTTGCGCGCGCGCTGTATCTAAAATAAAAGAAAAACTTTCCAAACTAAACATGAAACTTCTCCGGTAACATAATAATATAGACCCCATACTAAAGCAAACAAACAAACAAATAAACAAATACACCCCCCCCCCTTTTTCCAAATCAATCAATAAAAAAAATCAATTATCCATTCATCATACGGGAAAGACTGCCTAACAATTGTTTTTGAAACAATTGCTTTATATTTATTATTTTTTTTATTTTTTTCTTCCGCCAAATTTTGATCTTGCGCAAAATGTTTGTTTCGCAATATGTCGCTTAGATATTTCTCATATAGTATCGTATATTAAATGCGCTTTTAAATTTGACCCTGCTAAGCGGAACCATTATCTATGTAAGAGTTATCTCCCTTTTCACTGTTTACCCTCTGTGTGCATCTCCTTCATAACAAAACAAGATAGCGACAAAATTCTTTTTACAAATTGTTCGTTTCATCCTCAGTAATTTTTGGCGTATTTGGATCGAAGCGATTCGATGAAATTTTATAGGAGTTATCTACCTTTACAAAATAAATTTGTCGGTATGTTTGTTTAACTCATAAACAGTTAACCGTATAACCCTGGAATGTTTTTATTTGAGTCCTCTAGGTCCCAACTTAGAAATGAGGTCAAGGTCAAAGGTCAAGGTCAAGTTCTGAATTGTGATTTTTGCTTGTTTTTGCATTTTCTCCGACATTTTGAGAGGTACAGAGAAAAAACAAGTGGAAAATGTCAGTTTTTTTTGTAATGAAGATATGCTACATTTAGTCTTATACAATTAAATGGCATCTTATAGGAGTTATTGCCCCTGAAATGTCTTGATATAAAGTTATTTGATTACAACTTCAATTAAGTTCATTATAAAGACATTTGACCTTATACAAAAGGTTAAGTGACAAATGACCTTGAAAAATTGCTACCGGAAGTGACCTTTAGAAAACCGGAAGTAGCTTTTTTTGCAATTTTTTTCACATAAAAGTACTCAAAATCCATATAATTTGTCATATAGATACATAAACAGATTACTGAAGACTACAAATTACTTCCAACAAACAGGAAGTGGCCAATTATCTCCCATTCTACATGCAAAAGTATATAGAAACTATATATTTTTGGAATCAGTGTGAAAGAAGCTATCATATGAGACCTAAAGTGACATTCATTTCACCGGAAGTAGCATATTATCTCCCTTATATCACTCAAAAAGATAATTAAACCATCATTTATCGCATCAGTATAAACAAATTACCTTCTTATCCAAATTTCTCTGGTGTGGAAAGACTTTCAATTGTTCTCTGAACAATTGGTTTTTAATTATTATTATTATTATTAAGTCTTTCCACTTTTCTGTGGAAAGACTTATTGTTTTTCTTCTGATTATTATTTTTTTTTTTTTTTTCTTCCGCCAAATTTTGTTCTTGCGCAAAATGTTTGTTTCGCCATATGTCGCTTAGATATTTCTCATATGGTATCGTATAGTTTATACGCTTTTAAATTTCACCCTGCTAAGGCGAACCATTTTCTATGTAAGAGTTATCTCCCATTTCACTGTTTATCCTCTGTGTGCATCTCCTCCGTAACAAAAAAAGATAGCGACAAAATTCTTTTTACAACTTGTTTGTTACATCCTCAGTAATTTTTGGCGTATTTGGATCGAAGGGATTCGATGAAATTTTATAGGAGTTATCTACCTTTACAAAATAAATTTGTCGGTAAGTTTATTTAACTCATAAACAGTTAACCGTATAACCCTAGAATGTTTTTATTTGAGTCCCCTAGGTCCTAACTTAGAAAATGAGGTCAAGGTCAAAGGTCAAGGTCAAGTTCTCAATTGTGACTTTTGCTTGTTTTTGCATTTTCTTTGACACTTTGAGAGATACATATAAAAGAACAAGTTCAAAATATCAGCTTTATTGTAATGAAG
Source organism: Mytilus galloprovincialis (assembly GCF_965363235.1). NCBI lineage: Eukaryota > Metazoa > Mollusca > Bivalvia > Mytilida > Mytilidae > Mytilus > Mytilus galloprovincialis. The sequence goes on along the minus strand of NC_134838.1, from coordinate 81,311,809 downwards.
ATATGCTACATTTAGTCTTATACAATTAAATGGCATCTTATAGGAGTTGGTGCCCCTGAAATGTCTTGATATGAGGTTATTTGATTATAACTTCAATTAAGTTCATTATAAAGACATTTGACCTTATACAAAAGGTTAAGTGACAATAACCTTGAAAAATGGCTACCGGAAGTGACCTCGAGAAAACCGGAAGTAGCTTTTTTTGCAATTTTTTCACATAAAAGTACTCAGAATCCATATATTTTGTCATATAGATACATGAACAGATTACTGAAGACTAAAAATGATTTCCAACAAACCGGAAGTGGCCAATTATCTCCCGTTCGACATACAAAAGTATATAGAAACTATATATTTTTGGAATCAGTGTGAAAGAAGCTATCATATGAGACCGGATGTGACATTCATTTCACCGGAAGTAGCATATTATCTCCCTTATATCACTCAAAAAGATAATTAAACCATCATTTATTGCATCAGTATGAAGAAACTACCTTCTTATCCAAATTTCTTTGGTGTGGAAAGACTTTCAATTGTTCCCTGAACAATTGGTTTTTAATTAAGTCTTTTCACTTTTTTGTGAAAAGACTTATTGTATTTGTTCTGATTATTATTATTAAGTCTTTCCACTTTTCTGTGGAAAGACTTATTGTTTTTCTTCTGATTATTATTTTTTTTTTTTTCTTCCGCCAAATTTTGTTCTTGCGATAAATGTTTGTTTCGCAATATGTCGCTTAGATATTTCTCATATGGTATCGTATAGTTTATGCGCTTTTAAATTTCACCCTGCTAAGGCGAACCATTTTCTTTGTAAGAGTTATCTCCCTATTCACTGTTTATCATCTGTGTGCATCTCCTTCGTAACCAAAAAAGATAGCGACAAAATTCCTTTTACAAATTGTTCGTTACATCCTCAGGAATTTTTGGCTAATTTGGATCGAAGCGATTCGATGACATTTTATAGGGGTTATCTGCCTTTACAAAATAAATTTGTCGGTATATTTTTTTAACTCATAAACAATTAACCGTATAACCCTGGAATGTTTTTATTTGAGGCCCCTAGGTCCTAACTTAGAAAATGAGGTCAAGGTCAAAGGTCAAGGTCAAGTTCTCAATTGTGACTTTTTGCTTGTTTTTGCATTTTCTCCGACACTTTGAGAGATACATGTAAAAGAACAAATGCAAAATGTCTGCTTTATTGTAATGAAGATATGCTACATATTCTTATACAATTAAATGGCATCTTAAAGGAGTTGGTGCCCCTGAAATGTCTTGATATGAGGTTATTTGATTATAACTTCAATTAAGTTCATTATAAAGACATTTGACCTAGTACAAAGGTTAAGTGACAAATGACCTTGAAAAATGGCTACCGGAAGTGACCTTGAAAAAACCGGAAGTAGTTTTTTTTGCAATTTTTTCACATAAAAGTACTCAGAATCCATATATTTTGTCATATGGATACATAAACTGATTACTGAAGACTAAAAATGACTTCCAACAAACCGGAAGTGGCCAATTATCTCCCACTCTACATACAAAAGTATATAGAACTATATATTTTTGGAATCAGTGTGAAAAAAGCTATCATATGAGACCGGAAGTGACATTCATTTCACCGGAAGTAGCATATTATCTCCCTTATATCACTCATTAATATAATTAAACCATTATACATCGCATCAGAATGAAGAAACTACCTTATCAAAATTTCTTTGATGTGGAAAGACTTTCAATTGTTCTCTGAACAATTGGTTTTTAATTATTATTTTTTTCTTCCGCCAAATTTTGTTCTTGCGATAAATGTTTGTTTCGCAATATGTCGCTTAGATATTTCTCATATGGTATCGTATAGTTTATGCGCTTTTAAATTTCACCCTGCTAAGGCGAACCATTTTCTTTGTAAGAGTTATCTCCCTATTCACTGTTTATCATCTGTGCGCATCTCCTTCGTAACAAAAAAAGATAGCCACAAAATTCCTTTTACAAATTGCTCGTTACATCCTCATGAATTTTTGGCTAATTTGGATCGAGGCGATTCGATGAAATTTTATAGGAGTTATCTACCTTTACAAAATAAATTTGTCGATATGTTTTTTTAACTCATAAACACTTAACCGTATAACCCTGCAATGTTTTTATTTGAGACCCCTAGGTCCTTACTTAGAAAATGAGGTCAAGGTCAAAGGTCAAGGTCAAGTTCTCAATTGTGACTTTTGCTTGTTTTTGCATTTTCTTCGACACTTTGAAAGATAAATATAAAAGAACAAATGCAAAATATCTGCTATATTGTTATGAAGATATGCTACATTTAGTCTTATACAATTCAATGGCATCTTTTAGGAGTTGGTGCCCCTGAAATGTCTTGATATGAGGTTATTTGATTATAACTTTAACTAAGTTCATTATAAAGGCATTTGACCTTGTACAAAAGGTTACGTGACAAATGACCTTGAAAAATGACTACCGGAAGTGACCTTGAGAAAACCGGAAGTAGCCTTTTTTGCAGTTTTTTGATATAAAAGTACTCAGATTCAATATATTTTGTCGTATAGATACATAAACTGATTACTGAAGACTAAAAATGACTTCCAACAAACCGGAAGTGGCCAATTATCTCTCATTCTACATACAAAAGTATATAAAAACTATATATTTTTGGAATCAGTGTGAAAGAAGCTATCATATGAGAACGGAAGTGACATTAATTTCACCGGAAGCATTATATTATCTCCCTTATATCACTCAAAAATATAATTTAACCATTATTTATAATTTATCGAATCAGTATGAAGAAACTATCTTCTTATGAAAGTTTCTTTGATGTGGAAAGACTTTCAATTGTTCTCTGAACAATTGGTTTTTAATTATTATTATTAAGTCTTTCCACTTTTCTGTGGAAAGACTTATTGTTTTTGTTCTGATTATTATTATTATTATTTTTTTTTTTTTCTTCCGCCAAATTTTGTTCTTGCGATAAACATTTGTTTCGCAATATGTCGCTTAGATATTTTGCATATTGTATCGTATAGTTTATGCGCTTTTAAATTTCACCCTGCTAAGCCGAACCTTTTTCTTTGTAAGAGTTATCTCCCTATTCACTGTTTATAATCAGAGTGTATCTCCTCCGTAACAAAAAAAGATATCGACAAAATTTCTTTTACACATTGCTCGTTACATCCTCAGGAATTTTTGGCGTATTTTGATCGAAGCGATTCGATGAAATTTTATAGGAGTTATCTACCTTTACAAAATAAATTTGTCGGTATGTTTATTTAACTCATAAACAGTTAACCGTATAACCCTGGAATGTTTTTATTTGAGGCCCCTAGGTCTCAACTTAAAAAATGAGGTCAAGGTCAAAGGTCAAGGTCAAGTTCTCAATTGTGACTTTTGCTTGTTTTTGCATTTTCTCCGACACTTTGAAAGATACATGTTAAATAACAAGTGCAAAATGTCAGCTTAACTGTAATGAAGATATGCTACTTTTAGTCTTATACTATTACATGGCATCTTAGAGGAGTTGTTGCCCCTGAAATGTCTTGATATGAGGTTATTTGATTATAACTTCAATTAAGTTCATTATAAAATCATTTGACCTTATACAAAAGGTTAAGAGACAAATGACCTTAAAAAATGGCTACCGGAAGTGACCTTGAGAAAACCGGAAGTAGCTTTGTTTGCAATTTTTTCACATAAAAGTACTCAGAATCCATATATTTTGTCATATAGATACATGAACAGATTACTGGACTAAAAATAACTTCCAACAAACCGGAAGTGGCCAATTATCTCCCATTCTACATACAAAAGTATGTAGAAACTATATATTTGTGGAATCAGTGTGAAAGAAGCTATCATATGAGACCGGATGTGACATTCATTTCACCGGAAGTAGCATATTATCCCCCTTATATCACTCAAAAAGATAATTAAACCATTATTTATCGCATCAGTATGAAGAAACTACCTTCTTATCCAAATTTCTTTGGTGTGGAAAGACTTTCAATTGTTCTCTGAACAATTGGTTTTTAATTATTATTATTTTTTTCTTCCGCCAAATTTTGTTCTTGCGCAAAATGTTTGTTTCGCAATATGTCGCTTAGATATTTCTCATATGGTATCGTATAGTTTATGCGCTTTTAAATTTCACCCTGCTTAGGCGAACCATTTTCTATGTAAGAGTTATCTCCCTTTTCACTGTTTACACTCTGTGTGCATCTCCTTCGTAACAAAACAAGATAGCGACAAAATTCTTTTTACAAATTGTTCGTTACATCCTCAGTAATTTTTGGCGTATTTGGATCGAAGCGATTCGATGAAATTTTATAGGAGTTATCTACCTTTACAAAATAAATTTGTCGGTATGTGTATTTAACTCATAAACAGTTAACCGTATAACCCTGGAATGTTTTTATTTGAGTCCCCTAGGTCCTAACTTAGAAAATGAGGTCAAGGTCAAAGGTCAAGGTCAAGTTCTCAATTGTGACTTTTGCTTGTTTTTGCATTTTTTCTGACACTTTGAAAGATACATATTAAAGAACAAGTGCAAAATGTCAGCTTTATTGTAATGAAGATATGCTACATTTAGTCTTATACAATTAAATGGCATCTTATAGGAGTTGTTGCCCCTACATATGTCTTGATATGAGGTTATTTGATTATAACTTCAATAAGGTTCATTATAAAGACATTTGACCTCATACAAAAGGTTAAGTGACAAATGATCTTGAACAATGGCCACCGGAAGTGACCTTTAGAAAACCGGAAGTAGCTTTTTTTGCAATTTTTTCACCTAAAAGTACCCAGAATCCATATATTTTGTTCTATAGATACATAAAACAGATAACTGAAGACTAAAAATGACTTCCAACAAACCGGAAGTGGCCAATTATCTCCCATTCTACATACAAAAGTATATAGAAACTATATATTTTTGGAATCAGTGTGAAAGAAGCTATCATATGAGACCGGATGTGACATTCATTTTACCGGAAGTAGCATATTATCTCCCTTATATCACTCAAAAAGATAATCAAACCATCATTTATCGCATCAGTATGAAAAACTATCTTCTTATGAAAATTTCTTTGGTGTGGAAAGACTTTCAATTGTTCTCTGAACAATTGGTTTTTAATTATTATTATTTTTTTTTTTTTCCGCCAAATTTTGTTCTTGCGATAAATGTTTGTTTCGCAATATGTCGCTTAGATATTTCTCATATGGTATCGTATAGTTTATGCGCTTTTAAAGTTCACCCTACTAAGCCAAACCATTTTCTTTGTAAGAGTTATCTCCCATTCCACTGTTTATCATCTGTGTGCATCTTCTTCGTAACAAAAAAAGATATCGACAAAATTCTTTTTACAAATTGTTCGTTACATCCTCAGGAATTTTTGGCTCATTTGGGTCGAAGCGATTCGCTGAAATTTTATAGGAGTTATCTACCTTTACAAAATAAATTTGTCGTTATGTTTTTTTAACTCAATAACAGTTAACCGTATAACCCTGGAATGTTTTTATTTGAGTCCCCTATGTCCTAACTTAGAAAATGAGGTCAAGGTCAAAGGTCAAGGTCAAGTTCTAATTTGTGACTTTTGCTTGTTTTTGCATTTTCTCTGACGCTTTGAAAGATACATAAAGAAAAACAATTGCAAAATGTCTGCTTTATTGTTATGAAGATATGATACATTAAGTTTGATACAATTTAATGGCATCTTATAGGAGTTGGTGCCCCTAATATGTCTTGATATGAAGTTATTTGATTATAACTTCAACTAAGTTCATTATAAAGGCATTTGACCTTGTACAAACGGTAAGGTGACAAATGACCTTGAAAAATGACTACCGGAAGTGACCTTGAGAAAACCGGAAGTAGCCTTTTTTGCAATTTTTTCATATAAAAGTACTCAGAATCCATATATTTTGTCATATAGATACATAAACTGATTACTGAAGACTAAAAATGACTTCCAACAAACCGGAAGTGGCCAATTATCTGCCATTCTACATATAAAAGTATATAGAAACTATATATTTTTGGAATCAGTGTCAAAGAAGCTATCATATGAGACCGGCAGTGATATTCATTTCACCGGAAGTAGCTTATTATCTCCATTACATCACTCATTAATATAATTAAACCATTATTTATCGCATCAGTATGAAGAAACTATCTTATCAAAATTTCTTTGGTGTGGAAAGACTTTCAATTGTTCTCTGAACAATTGGTTTTTAATTATTATTGTTATTTTTTTTTTTTTTTTCTTCCGCCAAATTTTGTTCTTGCGCAAAATGTTTGTTTCGCAATATGTCGCTTAAATATTTCCCATATGGTATCGTATAGTTTATGCGCTTTTAAATTTCACCCTGCTAAGCCGATCCATTTTCTATGTAAGAGTTATCTCCCTTTTCACTGTTTACCCTCTGTGTGCATCTCCTTCGTAACAAAAAAAGATAGCGACAAAATTCTTTTTACAAATTGTTCGTTACATCCTCAGGAATTTTTGGCTAATTTGGATCGAAGGGATTCGATGAAATTTTATAGGAGTTATCTACCTTTACAAAATAAATTTGTCGGTATGTTCATTTACCTCATAAACAGTTAACCGTATAACCCTCGAATGTTTTTATTTGAGTCCCCTGGGTCCTAACTTAGAAAATGAGGTCAAGGTCAAAGGTCAAGGTCAAGTTCTTAATTGTGACTTTTGCTTGTTTTTGCATTTTCTCCGACACTTTGAGAGATACATATAAAAGAACAAGTGCAAAATGTCAGCTTTATTGTAGTGAAGATATGCTACATTTAGTCTTATACAATTAAATGGCATCTTATAGGAGTTGATGCCCCTGAAATGTCTTGATATGAGGTTATTTGATAATAACTTCAATTAAGTTCATTATAAAGACATTTGACCTTATACAAAAGGTTAAGTGACAAATGACATTGAAAAATGGCTACCGGAAGTGACCTTTGGAAAACCGGAAGTAGTTTTTTTTGCAATTTTTTCACATAAAAGTACTCAGAATCCATATATTTTGTCATAAAGATACATGAACAGATAACTGAAGACTAAAAATGACTTCCAACAAACCGGAAGTGGCCAATTATCTCCCATTCTACATTCAAAAGTATATAGAAACTATATATTTTTGGAATCAGTGTGAAAGAAGCTATCATATGAGACCGGATGTGACATTCATTTCACCGGAAGTAGCATATTATCTCCCTTATATCACTGAAAAAGATAATTAAACCATTATTTATCGCATCAGTATGAAGAAACTACCTTCTTATCCATATTTCTTTGGTGTGGAAAGACTTTCAATTGTTCTCTGAACAATTGGTTTTTAATTAAGTCTTTCCACTTTTCTGTGGAAAGACTTATTGTATTTCTTCTGATTATTATTATTATTATTATTATTATTATTATTTTTTTTTTCCGCCAAATTTTGTTCTTGCGATAAATGTTTGTTTCGCAATATGTCGCTTAGATATTTCTCATATGGTATCGTATAGTTGATGCGCTTTTAAATTTCACCCTGCTAAGCCGAACCATTTTCTTTGTAAGAGTTATCTCCCTATTCACTGTTTATCATCTGTGTGCATCTCCTTCGTAACAAAAAAAGATAGCGACAAAATTCTTTTTACAAATTGTTCGTTACATCCTCAGTAATTTTTGGCGTATTGGATCGAAGCGATTCGATGAAATTTTATAGGAGTTATCTACCTTTACAAAATAAATTTGTCGGTATGTTAATTTAACTCATAAACAGTTAACCGTATAACCCTGGAATGTTTTTATTTGAGTCCCTTAGGTCTTAACTTAGAAAATGAGGTCAAGGTCAAAGGTCAAGGTCAAGTTCTCAATTGTGACTTTTGCTTGTTTTTGCATTTTCTCCCTCACTTTGAGAGATACATATGAAAGAACAAGTGCAAAATGTCCGCTAAATTGTAATGAAGATATGCTACATTTAGTCTTATACAATTAAATGGCATCTTATAGGAGTTGTTACCCCTGAAATGTCTTGATATGAGGTTATTTGATTATAACTTCAAGTTAATTTATTATAAAGACATTTGACCTCATACAAAAGGTTAAGTGACAAATGACCTTGAAAAATCGCAACCGGAAGTGACCTTGAGAAAACCGGAAGTAGCTTTTTTTGCAGTTTTTTCACATACAAGTACTCAGAATCCATATATTTTGTCATATATATACATAAACTGATTACTGAAGACTATAAATCACTTCCAACAAACCGGAAGTGACCAATTATCTCCCTTTCTACATACAAAAGTATATAGAAACTATATATCTTTGGAATCAGTGTGAAAGAAGCTATCATATGAGACCGGAATGAGCATATTATCTCCCTTTTATCACTCAAAAAGATAATTAAACCAATATTTATCTCATCAGTATGAAGAAACTACCTTTTTATCCAAATTTCTTTGTTGTGGAAAGACTTTCAATTGTTCTCTGAACAATTGGTTTTTAATTATTTTTTTTTTTTTTCCGCCAAATTTTGTTCTTGCGATAAATGTTTGTTTCGCAATGTGTCGCTTAGATATTTCTCATATGGTATCGTATAGTTTATGCGCTTTTAAATTTCACCCTGCTAAGTCGAACCATTTTCTTTGTAAGAGTTATCTCCCTATTCACTGTTTATGATCTGTGTGCATCTCCTTCGTAACAAAAAAAGATAGCGACAAAATTCCTTTTATAAATTGTTCGTTACATCCTCAGGAATTTTTGGCTCATTTGGATCGAAGTGATTCGATGAAATTTTATAGGAGTTATCTACCTTTACAAAATAAATTTGTCGGTATGTTTTTTTAACTCATAAACAGTTAACCGTATTACCCTGGAATGTTTTTATTTGAGTTCCCTAGGTACAAACTTAGAAAATGAGGTCAAGGTCAAAGGTCAAGGTCAAGTTCTCAATTGTGACTTTTGCTTGGTTTTACATTTTTTCCGACACTTTGAAAGATACATATTAAAGAACAAGTGCAAAATGTCAGCTTTATTGTAATGAAGATATGCTACATTTAGTCTTATACAATTAAATGGCATTTTATAGGAGTTGTTGCCCCTGAAATGTCTTTATATGAGGCTATTTGATAATAACTTCAAATGAGTTCATTATAAAGATATTTGACCTGATACAAAAGGTAAAGTGACAAATGACCTTAAAAAATGGCTACCGGAAGTGACCTTGAGAAAACCGGAAGTAGCTTTTTTTGCAATTTTTTCACACAAAAGTACTCAGAATCCATATATTTTGTCATAAAGATACATAAACTGATTACTGAAGACTAAAAATGACTTCCAACAAACCGGAAGTTACCAATTATCTCCCATTCTACATACAAAAGTATATAGAAACTATATATTTTTAGAATCAGCATAAGAGAAGCTATTATATGAGACCGGAAGTGACATTAATTTCACCGGAAGTAGCATATTATCTCCCTTATATCACTTAAAAATATAATTACACCATTATTTATCGCATCAGTATGAAGAAACTATCTTCTTATCAAAATATCTTTGGTGTGGAAAGACTTTCAATTGTTCTCTGAACAATTGGTTTTTAATTAAGTCTTTTCACTTTTTTGTGAAAAGACTTATTGTATTTCTTCTGATTATTATTATTATTTTTTTTTTTTTCCGCCAAATTTTGTTCTTGCGATAAATGTTTGTTTCGCAATATGTCGCTTAGATATTTCTCATATGGTATCGTATAGTTTATGCGCTTTTAAATTTCACCCTACTAAGCCGAACCATTTTCTTTGTAAGAGTTATCTCCCTATTCATTGTTTATCATCTGTGTGCATCTTCTTCGTAACAAAAAAAGATATCGACAAAATTCTTTTTACAAATTGTTCGTTACATCCTCAGGAATTTTTGGCTGATTTGGGTCGAAGCGATTCGCTGAAATTTTATAGGAGTTATCTTCCTTTACAAAATAAATTTGTTGTTATGTTTTTTTAACTCAATAACAGTTAACCATATAACCCTGGAATGTTTTTATTTGAGTCCCCTATGTCCTAACTTAGAAAATGAGGTCAAGGTCAAAGGTCAAGGTCAAGTTCTAAGTTGTGACTTTTGCTTGTTTTTGCATTTTCTCTGACGCTTTGAAAGATACATAAAGAAAAACAATTGCAAAATGTCTGCTTTATTGTGATGAAGATATGATACATTAAGTTTGATACAATTTAATGGCATCTTATAGGAGTTGGTGCCCCTAATATGTCTTGATATGAAGTTATTTGCAAATAACTTCAACTAAGTTCATTATAAAGGCATTTGACCTTGTACAAAAGGTAAGGTGACAAATGATCTTGAAAAATGACTACCGGAAGTGACCTTGAGAAAACCGGAAGTAGCCTTTTTTGCAATTTTTTCATATAAAAGTACTCAGAATCCATATATTTTGTCATATAGATACATAAACTGATTACTGAAGACTAAAAATGACTTCCAACAAACCGGAAGTGGCCAATTATCTGCCATTCTACATATAAAAGTATATAGAAACTATATATTTTTGGAATCAGTGTCAAAGAAGCTATCATATGAGACCGGAAGTGATATTCATTTCACTGGAAGTAGCTTATTATCTCCCTTACATCACTCATTAATATAATTAAACCATTATTTATCGCATCAGTATGAAGAAACTATCTTATCAAAATTTCTTTGGTGTGGAAAGACTTTCAATTGTTCTCTGAACAATTGGTTTTTAATTAAGTCTTTCCACTTTTCTGTGGAAAGACTTATTGTTTTTCTTCTGATTATTATTAAGTCTTTCCACTTTTCTGTGGAAAGACTTATTGTTTTTGTTCTGATTATTAGGTCTTTCCACTTTTCTGTGGAAAGCCTATTGTATTTGTTCTGATTATTATTAAGTCTTTCCACTTTTCTGTGGAAAGACTTATTGTTTTTGTTCTGATTATTATTATTATTATTATTATTTTTTTTTTTTTTTTCTTCCGCCAAATTTTGTTCTTGCGCAAAATGTTTGTTTCGCAATATGTCGCTTAGATATTTCCCATATGGTATCGTATAGTTTATGCGCTTTTAAATTTCACCCTGCTAAGGCGAACCATTTTCTATGTAAGAGTTATCTCCCTTTTCACTGTTTATCCTCTGTGTGCATCTCCTTCGTAACAAAATAAGAAAGCGACAAAATTCTTTTTACAAACTGTTCGTTACATCTTCAGTAATTTTTGGCGTATTTGGATCGAAGCGATTTGATGAAATTTTATAGGAGTTATCTACCTTTACGGAATAAATTTGTCGGTATGTTTTTTAAACTCCTAAACCGTTAACCGTATAACCCTGGAATGTTTTTATTTGAGTCCCCTGGGTCCTAACTTAGAAAATTAGGTCAAGGTCAAAGGTCAAGGTCATATTTTAGATTTTTATAAGTTTTTCATTTCCCTAT